>NC_133778.1:72869319-72916202 GCF_003597395.2 Chelonoidis abingdonii
AGCTATCTCCACTGCCTTCTAGAAAGGTCTTAATTGGCTCCAGGTGCCTTGATTAACCTGGAGCAACTGCCATTTAGTTACCATGGTCCTAGGGATTTGTTTAGCCTGGGGCTAACATACCTGTTTCTCAGTACTTTACTGTAGCCATCTGGCCTTGCCCCATCACAGGGGGTTTGTAGTAAAGTGGAAATATACAAACATATTTAGTTAAAAAATGTTAAGTTTATGATAATACATAATTCAGTAAGACTTCTTTTGCTTTATAATAAAAGGATGTAAACATTTTGGAGATCGCCATGTGGCACTGTTGCAGATTATTTAGATAGTTCTGTTTACCTGACTGTATAAGCAGTTAGGCTCTTGAAGAAATGCATATTTTCATCTATCAGTCATCTGCCTTTTTTACTTTTAGATTGTCAGTAGAGATGTTCAAAATTACACACACACTCTCTCTCTCTCTCTCTCCAGAAAAACGTCTTGAATTGAAAACAGAATTTTCACCAAAAATATTTTTTTTAATTTTCTATTTTTATAAAGGTTTCTTTCATTCCTCCCTCTCCCATCTCTTTTAGTGGACAAGTGACAATAAAAGGAGGAGAGGGAGGAAAAGAAAAAGGGAAAGGAAGAAAACGCTCAAAATTCAGAAAAACTCATTTTCCTAAACAAAAAAAATTGATAAACATTCATAAAAAAATTGACTGTACAAAGTCTGTTTCCCCCAAAATGTACAGAATAAAATTTATTTCTAAGTTTTCCATTTTCAAAATTCAAATTCCTTATCATTTTTCAACCAGATCTAATTATAAGATCTTTGGGAAAAGACAGGAAGGATTGTCTAGTGATTAAGGTGCTATCCTAGCGTTTAGTAGACATCTTGATCTGTCTATAGTTCTTAGGTATTTATATGGCCCCCAATTACTGTAGTATCTGAGCACCTCACAATCTAACATATTTATCCTCACAAGGTAGGGAAGTACTATTATCCCCAGTTTACACACAGACACCTGAGAGGTACAGAGGGACTAAATGAGCAAGGTGACACAGGACATCTCCAGTGGAGTAAAGAATTAAACTGGAATATCCCAAGTGGTCTAATCACAGGACTCAGGTTCAATTCCCTGCTTCACTACAGATTTCCTGTGTGACCTTTGGCAAGTCATTAAGTATCTCGGTGCCTCAGTCCACTATCTGTAAAATGGGGAGATTACAGGGAATTGTAAATAGATGGGTTGGAAATTTTCCAACAAAACCCAAACACCAGTTCACTGAACATGAACAGTCCCATGGTAGACTATAGGTAACCTGCAAACAGTCTCATGTGTAGACCTGGCCCCAGACTCCTTGCCCAGCCAATTCCATTTCCCTTCTCCCAGCTGTCTGTCCAATCTATCTTCTCCCTCATCTCATTGGTTCCCACTCCCAATCTCCCTCCTCAGACTCCTCACCCAATCTCAGTCTTCACTAGAGTGACCAGACAGCAAATGTGAAAAATCGGGACAGAGGGTTGGGGTGGGGGGTAATAGGAGCCTATATAAGAAAAAGATCCAAAAATCAGGACTGTCCCTATAAAATTGGGACATCTGGTCACCCTAGTCTTCACCTGCCACTTCTACCCTGGCTTCTTGTCCCAGTCTCCTTACCCACCCAGTCTCATCCCCCTCCAACTCCCAGTCACAATTTCTCCCCTCTAGTCCTAATCTAACCAGACTGCTTGTCCTAATTGTTCTAACCTTTGTCCCCTCTGCATTTGAATCAGATGGCTTTCTCCTCTACTCTGCCTGGATGCCAGCAGTGGAGATCATTGAGAGCCCAGGATAGACAGGCTTCCTGCTCTCAGTCCTTGTGCCTGACTCCATGTCATCCCAGAGAAGCTGGGAGCAGTCAATACAGGGAAAATCTGGCTTTGCCTTCGTAGCCTTGGACTGGAGGATGCATGCTTGGTTGCTCTTTAAGGGTGAAGCATGTACAGTGTGGTCTTATGGAGTAGCTGAGAAGAAATGGAACAAGGTCAGTCACACTGTGGGGATGGTGCATGTACATTCTGGTCACACATAGGACCTATGAGATGCTCGAGCATGCTCGGTGAGAATGGAATCTTTGAAGAGTGTATCTGGTAAACTCTACTCATTCTCTACTGAGCATGTGTGAATTGCTATTTTTCAGAGGCTTATAACTGGGTCAAATATGGGTGAATTTTCAATGGGAAGACAAAAAGGCACATCCCTGATACAAAGGCCATCCTCCTGTCAAATTTTAAGTCCCTTCTCTAATACCAGAGCATTTCAAAGAAAAGGTCTCAAGAATTTACAATGAGCAAAACATCTTAGCCTCATTCTTAAAATGGCTGAACCCGTTTGGGTGAAATTAATTTAAAAAAAAAAGAAGAGTCAGCCAGAAGCAGACACACAACATAGAAAATTTTAACCTGAATGGTTACAGTCTGTGGCAGTCTGTTCAGTTACAAACAACTGAAAGCAATATCTTATATTGGAAAATCTCATGCAAGTTTAGTAATAGGCAGTGCTACCATCCCCATCTATAATAATATTGTATTATCCCTGTCAAGCTGTTGGGAATGGCTCAAGGGAATGAGTACCAACCTGGGAGCAGACTGTTACAAATCAAGGCACAAACTCTAACTGGTTGTGAGTTCTATACTTAAATTTTGCCAATCTAGTATCAAGTGTGAACTTCTCAAGTGCCTTAATGGAGTCACAGACAGTCCCCTTGGGTACTCCAGTCTATCTTGCCACCTAGGCAAACTTGCCTTTGTGACAGATGGTCCCTTACACCAAAAATCACAACAATATTCAGGTTACTCCCAGTTCCAAAGGACCAGTCGCTTAACCCACATCAGTTGCACTTTAGATCTCATACCAAATACAACACTTGTAGACAATCCCATAATAAAATATTTAAAGATTTATTAACTTTATTAAGAAAAGAAGTAACAGTTATTTACAAGGTTAAAGCAGGTAAACATTCACACACAAATGAGTTACAGTCTTAGGTTCCAATAGGTGATAGAAGCTGCTCTATGCAATCGCTATATGTCCCTTTAAGGCCACCCCAAGCTAAGCCACTGGGGATCCCTTGCTTATGCTTAGAAATCTTGCCCTCTACAAGTGCAAGCAGCACAGAGATACATTTTCTTCTGGGGGCAGGATTTTTATTCCCTTCCTCCCAGAGTTCAAGCTGATGGGACGAGTTCACCTGCAGGTCTCCTCTTTGTGGGTGAGGGGAGGAAAGCAATTAATAAAGTCTTTGTTCTTTGATATTTCATAATAGCTTGTTTGGTTTCAATGAGCCTTCTTAGTGGGCAGGACCTAACCCCTTCTGTAGGAAGCCAATATTTTACATTCGTTAATGCTTCTTTCCTGTTTGGTGAGTTACACAGTTACAAAGGTTTATAATGCAAACACTCAATATAACCTTATGACACGGGATACAGATGTTATAAATAAGATTAGTACATGCACCATCCTACAAGCATTTCATAAAGTGTAAATGCTAAACACATTCTTACAAACTCAGCATCTGTTCTAACAATGCTAACACAATTGTGAGCCAGACTGGTTTGCAGCTATGTATTGGTCAGTGTTCAGCTGAGGCCTAGGGGCCTTATCATGAGATGGCACCTAGTCTGCTAGAGTCACAATCTCTATTTTATATATGCAAAAGTTAAGCATCACATTTTTCAAATGGACCTCTAAGTTTGGGTACCCAGTTAGTGACCCCTTCAGCCTGTGGAGCAAAGGAGTTATAAAGTTGTCATAACCAGCCAAGTGAGTATTCCGCTGACATGTAGGAATCTTCAAGCGGCATACAGCTGGCACAGTAGCTCAATACTTTCTCTTATCATAGTCCCTGCAATACGGGCATGACCCGGGAAAGGGGTGTGGCTGGAACACTGCTTCATTCTAACAATCCCTGACTGCTAGAGTAGCTTCTTCAGTCTCTTTGCAGCTGGATGCAATTTAGGGCTTGTCTACACTGGCAAGTTGCTGTGCAGTAAAGCAGCTTGCTGTGGTGAAACTACTGAGGTGTACACAGCCAAGCCACTATATGCGCAGAAACTACACAGTTACAGTGCTGTAAAAAAAACCACCCCAACGAGCCATGGGGCCGGATGCACTGCATCCAAGGGTGTTGCCGGATGTGATTGCAGAGCCATTGGCCATTATCTTTGAAAACTCATGGCAGTCAGGGAAGGTCCCAGATGACTGGAAAAAGGCTAGTGTAGTGCCCATCTTTAAAAAAGGGAAGGAGGAAGATCCAGGGAACTACAGGCCAATCAGCCTCACCTCAGTCCCTGGAAAAATCATGGAGCAGGTCCTCAAGGAATCAATTCTGAAGCACTTAGAGGAGAGGAAAGTGATCAGGAACAGTCATCATGAATTCACCAAGGGTAAATCATGCCTGACTAACCTGACTAACCTAATTGCCTTCTATGAGCATACAACTGGCTCTGTGAACGAGGGGAAAGCAGTGGATGCGTTATTATTTGACTTTGCAAGAGCCTTTGATACGGTCTCCACAGTATTCGTGCAGCAAGTTTAAAATAGTATGAATTGGATGAATGGACTATAGGTGGATAGAAAGCTAGCTAGATGTGTCGGGCTCAACAGGTAGTGATCCACAGCTCGATGTCTAGTTGGTAGCCAATATCAGCGGGGGTGCCTAGGGTCGGTCCTGTTCAATCATCTTATTAATGATCTGGAGGATGGGATGGATTGTACCTCAACAAGTTCACAGATGACACTAGCTGAGGCAGAGTAGATACGCTGAGGATAGGAGTAGGATACAGGAGGGACCTAGACATTAGAGGATTGGGCCAAAGAAACCGAATGAGTTCAACAAGGACAAGTGCAGAGTCTGTACTTAGGATGGAAGAATCCAATGCATGCTACAACTAGGGACTGTGGCAAAATTGCGGTACTGTTCTGCTGGGTCTCGCGCTTTCTCTTCTCGGGGTAGGTTCAGGGCGCTATTGCTTGCCTTGAACCAGTTCTTGATCACCCCTAGTGTCCTTGGGAGGAGGGGAGTGGAGAGGGAGGGACTGGGCCCGCCCTCTACTCCAGTCCCAACCCAGGGGCCCTTGGTTGTGGTGAACACTTGACTAGCGTTTCTTCCGGGTTACTTCCTCTCTACCGTCAGCTGTGAAGGGTTTCTTGCTCTCTTCTATACAGCCTGGTGCCCTTACCTAGGGTTTTTGGGCTTCCAATCCCCGAGCACTCTCCAACCTTCTATTCTCTCTGGCAACTCTTCTCTTCTGCACTCTGCTCCAATCCAACCTTTCTCCTTCAACTACCACCCTGTCTGACTGAAGCAGGGGTTTATAATCCATGACTGGAGTCAGTGCTCTACTGAAGGTCAGGTGCTCTACTGGCCCACAGCGTTCTAGTTAATTTAAGCAACCTTCCTCCCTTGCAGGAATAAGCCCCCTGCTAACACTCTTATGCTGCCCTCTGGCCATGCTGTATCACAGGACCTAATGACTAGGTAGCAGTTCTGCAGAAAAAGACCTAGGGGTTACGTGGATGAGAAGCTGGATATGGAGTTGACAGTGTGTCTTTGTTGCAAGAAGGCTAAAGCATTTGGGGCTGTAAAGCAGGGGCATTGCCAGCAGATCGAGGGAGTGATCATTCCCCTCTATTCGACACTGGTGAGGCCTATCTGGATACTGTGTTCTAGTTTTGGGCCACACTACAAGAAGGATGTGGAAAAATTGGAAG
The DNA here is from genome assembly GCF_003597395.2 of Chelonoidis abingdonii. Classification (NCBI taxonomy): domain Eukaryota; kingdom Metazoa; phylum Chordata; order Testudines; family Testudinidae; genus Chelonoidis; species Chelonoidis abingdonii. The sequence continues at coordinate 72,875,055 of NC_133778.1, forward strand.
AGTGCCAGTGGCGGGCAAAAAATGATTAGGGGACTGAACACTGACTTATGAGGAAAGGCTGAGGGAACTTGGGATTGTTTAGTCTGCAGAAGAGAAGAATGAGGGGGGATTTGATAGCTGCTTTCAACTACATGAAAGGGAGTTCCAAAGAAGATGGATCTAGACTGTCCTCAGTGGTACCAGATGACAGAACAAGGAGTAATGGTCTCAAGTTGCAGTAGGGGAGGTTTAGGTTGGATATTAGGAAAAACTTTTTCACTAGGAGGGTGGTGAAGCACTGGAATAGGTTACCTAGGGAGGTGCTAGAATCTCCATCCTTAGAGGTTTTTAAGGTCAGGCTTGACACAACCCCGGCTGGTACGATTTAGTTGGGAATTGGTCCTGCTTTGAGTAGGGAGGTGGACTGGATGACCTCCTGAGGTCCCTTCCAACCCTGATATTCTATGAATCTTGACACCCTGGTCAGTTATTGCACTGCAATTGGCTGTTCTGTGGGGTAGCTGCCCAGAATGCACCACTGCAAATGTTCTGCAAATACTGCAAGTATGAACACATTATTATGCAAGCAGCCAACAAGTATGAAGACACAACAGCGGTTTCCCTACAGCGCTCTCTGAGCGGTGCTGTAACTGCCTGCACAGAAATACTACCACTATAGACATGCCCTTAGAGACTGAAGTTGCTCTAAATTGTGCAGGGGCCAACCCCAGCATCAGGAGTGCATAAAAGTAACAGAACACCACCTCTCTTTAATGGATTCTGAACTTAGGACTTAACTATCAGAGAGACTAAGTATCCACCACTCCCATTTACTTTGGTTGGATTTCCGAGTGCTGAGCACCCTTGCTAATCAGGCCCTGAAGTTCTAAAGCTAAGTATCCAAAATCACAGGCCACTTTTTAAAGTGTGTGAGTTGCTCGAAGTTACAGAGGGAGTCTGTGTTAGAGCCAGGATTAGAACTCTGCCAATAATGGATTTTTTTGGTTGGCTAATAATTCTAAAAAATCCCCAAACCTTTTTTTTGGTTTGAATCGAAAGTGACATTTCTCAAAATTTTGAAGTAAAAAAAAAAATTAAAAACTTATTTTGAATAAAAAATATTTCATTTCAATAAAATCAAAATGTTCTATTTCAATTTTGACCATTGTTACATGTTTTCAATTCTTTCAAGAAAAATTAAAGGAAGTTTTGAAACAAAACATGATTTGGAATGGAAAATTTTAAATGTTTCATTTTGAAAAAGTCTAAACAAAATGTTTTGATTTTTTTTCTTTTTTTTTTTTCATTTTATTTTTGGCCAAAATATCTCAGTGACACTGACATGATTTCAAGAAACATTTCAGTATCAGCATTTTTTGCCAAAAATATTTATCTGACTTTACTCAGGAGTTTTTGACTCTCAGTCCTCTATTTGTCTCACTACACTATTATTTGTTAATTATTTGTATTGCGGTACTGCGTAAGGACCCCATACAGGGTTTAGGACCCCAACATGCTATGCACTGTGTAAGATTTGGACAATACTGAAGAGATTAATAAACAGCAAACAGGAGGGAGGGAGGAGGACAAGGTAACAGCACAGTCAGGTACATTGAATACGTCAATAGCTGAAATGGTTGCCATACTGAGAGATGGCCAATGCCATATATGATCGATTTGTAGACATCGTGACAAAACTGGTTTTTAAAGAGGGATTTAAGAGAGAATTAGGTAGTGTTTAGTGAATTTTGACTAGTTCTTCTCAAGCATAAGGGCAACATGGGAGAAAGAACAATGCTTGTGGCTAACGTGGACCATCAAGGCCTATCATATTTGGTAGATCAGTGGCAGATAAGGGTAGAGTCAACATCATAGTAAAGAGCTAGTTAAATAAGTTCAACACTCTGCACTTAGGTAAGTGGATATTATTATCACCCCCATTTTACAGACGAAGAAACTGAGCCATAGACAGAATAAGTGCGTTGTCCAGGGGCACACAGGAAATTAATAGCAGAGAAGGGAATGGAACTTAGTTTGCTGACTTCCAAGCCAGTGCTGTATCCGCTAGACCTCCCAAACAAATGCAATAATTTGTGATTACTAGTGCTGAAATATTTTATACACCCCTCCTCTTCTTGCTGTATAGAACTTCTAAAACTACTAAATCTGAAAATGAGCAAACCAATATATTGAGAGTTGATAATGAAATGGGAATATCAAATGGATCATAGGAAATGCAGTTGTGACAACTGATTTATTATACCAAGCCATTCTGTATTACATTTGAAAATTTCCTTATGTTTGCTGATCACAGCATATATTTACTACACTAGATATTTATTATACTCACATTTAAAAAATGTAACTTTAGAAGAGCTCCCTTCCAGAAACGAATTACTTGGATATTCTCTCTCTCTCAGGTAGGATCATTCTGATTTTGATAAACTCTTACTACAAATAGCAGCATTTATGCACTGAACGAGAAAGCTTTTCAACATGACAGAATGTTGTACTTCAGTCAAAGGTGTAAAACACCCAAGGACATAATTTAGCTAATGTAAACACTTCAGGGCTTCTGGTGAAACTGCCTGAAGTGGGGTACTCAGTTGTTTTAGGGTTGAGGGAGTTGTTTTTTTTTGTCACAAGCAAGATATATGTTTACATGGCAGACTTAATTGCTGTTTTCAGAGGACTAATGCTGTGAAAATCATAGTCATCAATACAGCCATTTATTTCAACTATAATTAACAAATCAAGTCACAGCACGTTTTACTTATTTGCCAATCTGTTGAATATTCACACTGGCCCCTAGTCGCCTATTCATTTAGCAGTAAACATGTAACCTAGCAACTGAATGTCAATATCAACAGTGGCTGATGAAGTTGTTAATCTCTGGAAGACTGACAAGGTTAAGCCAAATTCTCCTATGCAAAACTTCTATTGTGCTAGACTTACATATGCCCACAAGGATACCTATGTTTAAAAGGCACCATGTCTCGTTCTACTATTAAAATTAAATGAAGTGTGTTGTAGGCAGGAAAAGGCTGTGCACTCTCTTTGCCATACATGTTTTGAATGCACCACAGAGTCCAGCATTGTGTTTGCAGGATGTATTGACCATTGCTAATTTCCAGAGACAATTAAGGACACTTTTGCATCTGTTCATCATCCTGGAATAAGCTATCATATAAGCATTCATTGTGCAGCAGAATATTGACAAGGTCAGGAAAACACAAATATCTCCTTTGCTATGCAAATCAGCACTTCAACTGCAAACATTAAACGTGCGTAGGTATGGCTGAATAGTTTTAATTTGATGTAGCGAGAGACAGGAAGACAATGGAAGGATTCAAAAGGGGTGGAGACAGGATTATCAGAGTAGCAACAGGCTCTGGAATATAATTTAGTTTGCAAAAAAGCTGAAGAGGAGAAAGCACAACAATTTTCTATTCAGCTGGTCATACAGCTCAGCAATCTCACCAACATGGTGCACTAAAGGCACAGCAAGGCTGGTTAGATATCCATAACCGTGGGGGAAAGAGTTTATCAGACTGCCAGAAAATTTGATTCCTGTTTTATTTGGTCTGTTACAGGCACTTTTTCCAAAGGGCCTTAAGTATCTAGTTCGGTCAGGTTCTACGTTGAAAATGTGCTTATCTCCTTAGATATTAACAATTATGACAAACTGTAGCAGATATGTCTAAAGCGTACAGCCCTAGCATTGCAGAAAAGTATTATTTACATGGATTTATTCCTTTACAGAGTATTTACATAACAGAGACTTGCCTCTCATATTAGCACAATAATATCTTTATATTTGTGGATTTCAAATAATTTCACATAACATGAATTATTGTTGGAGTGTTCTGTGGATCAAATGATGAAGCAAAGTCACATATTGATTTAGTGACAGAATCAGGAATAAGACCCCAGATAATCTGACTCCCAGGCCTTACCGGAACCACTAACTACTACTTTCCCGACAGATTTCTTGCAGAAGAAAGCATAGTGTTGAAAATATCTTGTATTAAAACTGAAAAGATCTTGAAATTTTAATTTGCCTTTCACAATTGATGCTATTTGTTCACTTTTCGAGGTTTATTTAGGCATTCAGGGATGGGGCTTGTAAGTATTTACACAGACATATCTAGACCTTTAGATAAATTAAGTTTTGATCACTAAATTATATGGATCAGTTTCAGTTTTGTTGATATTTTGATTTATTTAATTTCTTTAGATGTATAAAAAGAAAGAAAGGCACCAATTCCGGGCTCTACGTAAGCTGGAAACATCTTAAAAATCTCCAACAACAACATACAAGACAAAACCAGCAGCAAACAGCATACCATATTGTACACTAACAATAACCAGCTAACTCACGTGCCAAGAGAATGAAGAAAACCCACCTTTTCCCTAGATATTTGTTCCTTGGGCAAAATCTTCCTCCTCAAAAATCTCAGTAAAAAGAGGAGATTTGCAGAGTGCCTGAAAGGTGTTTTGGACCAAGGAGTGGGCCAAGCAAAGCCAAGCTCCCATGGTCTAGCTTGAGCACCACAGTCATCTTAACAATGGCAATTTGTCATCGGAAGAGAGGTGATATCTCACCTAGCATGTTGCAGGCTACTAGGGCATTATAGGTAAACACCAACAATTAAAACAGCTTCCAGAAAATCTCAAGGAGCCAGCACAATTGCACAGCGCCAGTGTAATATGTTTGCAGTGAGATACCCCTCATGACAACCAGTCTGTTGCATCTGCATCAATTCAGTTTCCACATGTAGCATTTCCGTAAATTAATCTTAAGGTGTTAAATGCATGAATCACAGCAGCAAGGTCCATGTCAGAGAGAGAGAGAGCAAGACTGAAAGAAAGAACTATAACTTTCTGACCAGAAGAAATTAAAGAAAAAGTTCCTGGCCCCTACTGAAATCTGACCAAAAGCGAAGGCTCCAAATTTGCAAACTGAGACAACAAGTGGTAGTCCCTACCAGAGAGTGAAAAATAATCTTCATCATGTCTTCAGGCTGCTTTCCCCATCCCACCAATGTCAACTCCGGTTTACTTGGATGGAGCTTCATCCAGTTCATGCTAATCCATGCCCCCATCTCCTTAATCTCACTCACTCTCTCTCTCTCTCTCTCTCACACACACACACACACACACACACACACACGTTGAGAGAGAGAGAAATATAAAAAACTGGATGCCATTTTGTCACGGAAGGCATTACCACCATGTTTCCTCACTAACCCTCTAGCAGAACTCCCCAGACTCTGCAGAACCACACAGGGAAGATCAGCCATTGCTTAACGTTACCATGTGTGATCTCTCAGAGGGGCTAGAAATGAAACAATTATACAGTATCCCCATCCACTACCTGTCAGATGAGGATCTGGTCACATGTTGGGGTCTGAATAACTGGACTGTGACAGTGGATGTTTGGATACACAACATAGTAGGGGGATGTTTAAATCTTTTCTGTGTCCTTGCAAATAAACTCTGTTTCATGAAAAATATACTGCAACAGGATGGAAACATATATAAGGTTTTCTAAACTAAACTAAGATGACCATCACCTCTTTAAAATCACCTAAGCTGACAATCCTTCTTTAAAAAGTTTTCTGACCAGTAACCTGTTTCAGTGTATGTGACTGCATGCAGCTCCATGCAATATTTATTCATACAAGAGGTTAACGCCTTTAACAGGTATTCACTTACTCACTTAAAAGAGATTCTATTTAAAAATAGCAACCTATAGATATCATTGCCATTGTTTATTCTTTTTATATAGGTTATTCTATGAAATATTAATTCAAGTGGGCACTGCTATATTTAGAATGCAGAAACAAGTGTTTTAGGCACGTAGATGCTTTTGTATTCTTGGTATGTATGTAGGCAATATTTAAAAAATTCTGTGAGCTGCACTCCCATTGTGCTTCAATTCCAACCCTTGTACTTCGTCAGGTTCAGCGAATAGTACAGAACCAGGTTTTGCCTCTGAGCAAACAACTCCTTCAAAGTAATGTCTTTAAAACCTGGCTGGCCAGCTATCAACAGCTCATGGATCACATGTGTGTATTTTCAATACCTTCTATGAAGATCTCTCTCTAGTTTAAGTGGGTCTGCTTTACTATAAAATGTAAATTGTTCAGTCAATTAAAATGTGCTTATAAACTTTAAATAACTAACTATCTCTGTGTATTTACCAAAAAATTTAATTGAATACAATTTTATTTTTCATCTAGTTCTTCCCTGTATAATGCACACATCACACCATCAGGGGCTTGTTTTTGGCTTAATTGGCTTGTGAGTTGCTTGTTGGCTAGTAGTTTGTTGCTTGTTTGGCTTGTTGCTTCTTTTTTTTTAATTGGCTCCAAGCAAGCAGGGGCAAGCAGAGGCAAGGGGGGGAAAAGAGTCAGGGGTGCTCAGTGGGCCCACCACAGTCCCAGACTGCACACCGGGGAGATCTAGTCACATAGAGTGTTGGGGTTCTTAGAGATTGGCTTGTTTTGGCCTTGTTTTGAAAAGGGATTAGCTTAATTTTTGGTTTATTGTGAAAGTTAAGGTGCTTATTTACTGCATGAAAGTTGGCAGCTGTGATCCTAAGCCAACAATAAGATTCTTAACAAAACTTTTTAAGTGTGTAAGCCTTTAAATGCCTGGTTATGACATGTTTCAGTGGTAGCCGTGTTAGTCTGTATCAGCAAAAAAAATTAGGAGTCCCTGTGGCACTTTAGAAATGAACAAATTTATTTGGGCATAAGCTTTCGTGGGCTAGAACCCACTTCATCAGATGTATGAAATAAAAAATACAGGAGCAGGTATAAATATATGAAAGTATGGAGGTGTCTTACCAAGTGTTAGGTCAGTCTAACTAGATAAATCAATTAACAGGAGGATACCAAGGGAGGAAAAGTTTTGAAGTGAACTATGAGGTCTGTTATTGAGTGACCAGAGAGATTGAAGTGTTCTCCATCCAGGGCTCGTTCACCTGCACATCTATCAATGTGATATATGCCATCATGTGCCAGCAATGCCCCTCTGCCATGTACATTGGTCAAACTGGACAGTCTCTACACAAAAGAATAAATGGACACAAATCTGACATCAGGAATCATAACATTCAAAAACCAGCAGGAGAACACTTCAAGCTCTCTAGTCACTCAACAACAGACCTTAAAGTGGCAATTCTTCAACAAAAAAACTTCAAAAACAGACTCCAACGTGAAGCTGCAGAACTGGAATAAATATACAAACTAGATACCATCAGATTAGGCCTGAATAAAGACTGGGAGTGGTTGGGTCATTACAAAACCTAAACTTAATTTCCCCAGTACTAATTTCTCACTACTGTTACTAAGACCTTCTTGTCAACTGTCTGTAATGGGCCACTCTCTTACCACTTCAAAAGTTATTTTTCATTCCTTGATATCCTGCTGTTAATTGATTTATCTCGTTAGACTGACCTAACACTTGGTAAAACACCTCCATCCTTTCATGTATTTATACCTACTCCTGTATTTTTTACTTCATTCATCTGATGAAGTGGGTTCTAGCCCATGAAAGCTTATGCCCAAATAAATTTGTTAATCTCTAAGATGCCACAAGGAGTCCTTGTTTTTTGTTTGTTTTTTTTTGGCTATGACATGTCAGCCTGTAAATTCATTGAGCCCATAGCAGAAATAAATCAACAGTAGAACTAGCTAGGGAAGTTAAAAGAAGCCTGAGTAAAGTTAAGACCAATTTTCTTCATTAAATAAATGATTTCTAGAGGTCTGGATGGCCTGAGTGGGGTCATATTTCCTTTATATAGACACTGAGGATTGACAGTTAGATATGAGCCTTTTGACTCAGCCACTTTTTAAAAAATAAAAACAAAAAAAAAACACCACATTTTTCTTAGCCATATCTCAGAAAACATATTCACACAATGCAAACAGAGAAACAAATACGGCAATCAAGACTGCAAAGAAAATGAAGAAAATAATTGTAGAAGAATACTTCTTAACTGGAAACAACAAAAATATCTAGATAAAGAAAATCATAGAAAACAGAGATGGAAGGGAATTGGGTCAGCTGTTCTGTATTATGCTAATACAAGATCATTCTCTGTTGTTATGTTCTCCTGTGTTTTTTCCACCCCAAAGATTAATGGCTGAAGTTAGAGGTCTTCCAAAAACTTGCCATGACTATTCTACAGTCTACCTAATGTAACCATTAGGAAAAAGTAGATCAGTCTAAAGATATGTCTTAAGTTTAATTTTATCCCATTATTCCTAGTTCATACCACTCTGGACAACTGTAACCAACCTTTTAAATTATGACAACAAAAATATATAAAGGTGTAAATTTTGACCACCCAAAATACACAATACCCCTCTGGTCACTTACGATCACCCTAAATCTACAGAGGTTTCAAGACCCCACCAATAAGGCAAGAAAAAAAGTTTCCGCTTCCATGATAACTAACAGAATGGCATCTCTTACAGGCAGATTTTATATGGTTATCTGATATCAAGAATCCTTTAACTGAGTCACATAGCCTAGTCTGCTGAAGTAACAGCTCAATAAGCAGCATAGAAAACAAAGGGGAAAGGAGATAGTCCTGATGGGTTCCACACCATAAGGTGATGGAACCATATAAACAGAGACTGTGGAATGGTGATGGTACCATATAAACAGACCTTAAAATAAACTCCTACTGGAAATAAGGCCCATCACAAACTTCACAACCATCCACTCTAAGCATAATGTGCACTTTTTTGACCTTGTCTTCTCTAACATAAATACATAGCAACAGGTATATTTAAAAACAAACAGAAAAAAAAACATCCTACCACTAAACCAAAAAAAAAAAATCAAACTAAACTAAACTAAGCAACATTCTGCTGAAAGAAGACTCTTCAGTGTGCAAAATTCTCCCCCTGGGGGGAAGACAAGAGGACAAATCACACTTGACAGATGTTAGTTACATCATTTAATGGCTGGGGTGACCATATTTGCCACAGTAAAAATGGGACACTGCACAGGAGTGGTCTGAGCCAACAGGCATTGCTGCTGAGGCCCCACTCCCATGTGAAATTGTATCCAATGCCTTATTGAAATCCAGGTAGATTAGATTTACTGCATTTCCTTTATCTAGAAAATCAGGGATCTCCAAGGGTGAAAGTAGAAATATGGACTTACCGGTACAGGGCTGGGCTGGGGCTGGCTCTGGCAGAAGGGGCAGGGATGAGCAGGGCTCAGAGTCAGCCCCGGCCCGCCCTGTACTGGTAAGTGCCCTCCCCATCCCCAGTCAGTGTAGCAATGGCTCTGGCCACAGTTTAAAGGGCCCAGAGCTCGGCCACTGCTACTGCCCCGGGCCCTTTAAACCAGTGCCAGACCCCCCAGCTGCCACTGCTACCCCAGGGCTCCAGCAGCACAGCTCCAAAAGCTATTTAAAGGGTCCAGGGCTCCCCTGCTTCTACTGCCCTGGCCCTTTAAATAGTCCCCAGAGCCCTGGGGTAGCAGTGGGCGGCTCCGGCAGCTATTTAAAGGGCTCAGGGCAGTAGAGGCAGTGGGAGCCCAAGCCCTTTAAATAACCTCCGGAGCCCCGCTGCCACTATCCCAGGGCTCCAGCAGCAGGGCTCTGGCAGCAGTTTGAAGGGCCTGGGGCTCCCAACTGCCACCCGAGGAAGCCGGCCGTCCCTGGTACAGCGCACCAGCTCTTGCTGGTACACCGTACCGGGGTGCACCGGCTTACTGTCATCTCTGGTTATCTCCTCAAAGAAAGAGATCCCAGTTACTCTGGCATGATCTACCTTTTATAAAGCCATGTTATATTTTATCCCAATTACCTTTTACCTCAATGTCCTTAACTACTTCCTCTTTCAAATTTTGTTCCAAGACCTTGCATACAATTGAGGTCAAACTAATGGGCCTGTCATTTTCTGACTACATTAGCAATTCTTGAGACACAGGATACAACCCCAGAGTTTTTATTCATTCATTATTCATTAAAATGATGTCACGATACCAATCTATTTTGGTACACAACTCCAGGTGCAAAAATAGCATGGGTAAGATTTTGGACTTATGGGATGTTTATCCAAACTTAAGCTGCAAACCTTCTGAGATTCACTCACCACTAATATTTACAGAATCTAGACATGAGTGTTAGCCAAACTTCCCCAAAGTGGGTCTGAATCCAGTCTGCCAAAGATTTGACCAAAGAGGTTTTTCAAAACTAAACCCCTGTCTCTTCAGTTCATCTCTAACAGCAAACGACAACACTTCTGAACCTTGCTCAGGTTCTAGTCTCGCTCTGTGTCTTTGGAAACCCAGTCACAAACATTAACCAGAAAGGATTCATGATGACCACTGAAGGAGATATGTGACAGGTTCTTGATGAAAAAGCTTCTTAGTAATTTTGCTATCAAGAAGAGAATAATTGTACAGTGTCCCTTCTGATTTAGGAGTAGTGAGGAAGAGGTCTGTATCTTAGTCACTTCTACACAGTACGGGTGAAATAGTAAGAGGAAATTCTTACGCTGCCTATTTCAGTTCTAACACTCAGTGTGCATCTGGATAGCGCTGTGTAACCAATTTACAGTATTTCCTTCACTGGCAACTATTTCTTTAGGGGCAGAGTCTGACACCCTTCCAAAGATTGTAGTAGTAGCTTATTCCACAAGTAGTTCTATTGATTGTTTTGGGAGTACTGATAAAATAAAGTGTCATTCAGTATGAATAAAAGTATCAGAATCTGGCCTTTGAATCCATGGACTCAATCCAACTTCCCCATATCTTCTCCAAGGCATCAAAAAATTCAGCATATAGTAACGCTGGCAGCTCAGTTTTCTAGAGGATGCATTTCATAGAGGGAGTCAGTAACTGCAGCTGGAAGCATGCTTCTCAGCACAGGTAGACGGATATGCTAGCACTGCTCAAGCGAGCATGCTAAAAATAGTCATGTAGCCAGAGTAGCTGAGACACAGGCTAGCCACCAGCTATACACCCTAGGAGTCCCGAGGGGTTTGAACTCAGGCAGCTAGCCTGACACCTGTGCTACCCTACTACCCTGCTTTTTTCAGCATGCTAGCTCATGCAGACTTTGCATGTGTCTGTCTACTTGCCCTGGGAAGCATGCTCTCAGATACAGTGTACACATAGTCTTGGACAAATACTATCCAGTAGTCTCAGGTATCTATTTTGACTCTGCTGAAGTCAGAAGTGGTATTTTTCACTTCTTTGCCTCACTATATATGAGTACTTTGACATATTTCTACAAGGATTAACTGCATAACAAGCAGTCCAGAAAACTGTTTAGCACCTGCATTTCACTCCATACATTGGCAAAATAAACACAGAGTCTCATTTTCTGTTTGAAAATTGCGTGTAAGCAACTCCTCACAAACACATAATGGTAAACTTCACTAAAGTATCTGCTTGTACAGTTACATTCCCCCTGTCTGCAGATGCAGGGGTGGGGAAGAAAAATCATTATATGCCAGTAACCCCTTCAAATTAAGGTCTGTATTTTCAGCTGCAGCCTCCAGTTTTATGCTTAAAAAATTGCCAATGAAAAAAGCACACATTTGCATGCACAAATGCAAATTCTGCACATACAGCTTGGCCCCTGAACAAAATTTCCATGCATAAATTTAGAAGCTAGTGTGAGACCAGATGAATAATTTGACTGTAAGACCTTTAAATAAGCATTTACAAAAGCAATACTTGGAGCAGGGCAACTATGTGTGTATTTGCTACAATAAGTTAAAAGAAAAACCACCAATCTTTTTGACAGCATTAGCAGCCCTTACTAGTCATTTTCTATTAACATTCTTTAAGAGTTGATCATAAATCAGACTTTTCATACAAAGCAAAAGTTTTGCAACACATTCATGTGACAGTGCTTGTGCACGTAGGAAGCTGTCATGACCCATCCCTTCCTGGGCACACACCTTGTTCAACACCAGTGTCTCTGGATCACTTTTTACCCCTCTAACCTTTCTCTGAGGTCACTAGCCTGTAAGTATTAGGTGATACTAGTTATTTTTCCTACTTCTATTAATGAGGGCCCGGCAGACCTCTTTAAAAAAATAAAAAAACCAAAACCCTAACTGACTACAATTCTGACTTCTGGATTTGAAAAAAACCACTACACTTTTATGTAATCAAATGAAACATAACAAACCTAACAACAAGGTTTCAGTAACCCTTCTTACTGCCAGAGGGAAAGCCTAATCTTATAAGTGCCTGGCAGAGCTTCCCTTCCTCATCACAGTAGCTCCTCAACTCCATCTGCGCTCCTGCTCCCTCCTGCTTCAGAGGCCAACCAACAATCCTTCAAATTCACAACCTGCAATTTTCCAAACTAGGCAGTCTGGGTGGAGCTTCCATTCAAGAGTCCAAGCTTCTATGCCTCTGCGCACCCAGCAGCCTATGTTCTTTTTGGTCTTCCTCCCACAACATATGCCATCATGCAATTTCACTTAGCACTTATCCTATAATAGCTGATATCAAAACATTTCTGATTAACAGGCCCTTCACTGCAGAAGCTTTTGCTCAAATCTGCAGTTTCCCTCCTGTTCAGAGAACTTTCAGTCTAATAGCATGTGATTTGTGTGCCCAATTATACCATATATGGTCAAAACATATAGTCAACCTTTAGGATGAAGCTCTTTCACATGAACAAATTTGCTAGAGCAGTAATAAACTAACAAGGTGAGCAGTAGGTTATACACCTTGTGACATAAGGTTCTAAGCAAATTTCCTTTACTGGTATTGTACGGATCACCATAAGAATGCATGGAGCTTACAGTCTGAGACATTTCAGATACAAAGTTAGAAGACCAAAGAAGCAGACACTACTGGAGCACTTCAAGGGAAATCTGTCTGTTCCTCAAAGGGTACACCGAAGATTTTGAGAGGAAGGCTTAATATCCACCTTTCCTATGAACTACAGTGAGAATGGCAGATGAGCCAGTAACTTTAGAACTTTGCAGAGGGAGAAGCAAGTGAACCAGGCATCTCTTGAAAACAAACATTCTAAGACATTCAGCACTGGACTGAGATTCAGGAGATCTGGGTGTGATTCTCAGCTCTGCCACAGATTTCCTTAAACAACTCTCTTCACCTCTCTCTGTGTTAGCTTTCCAACTGTAAACAGGAATAGTAATGTCTCTCTACCTCACAGGAGCATCCTGAGGATAAAATCGTTCTTTGAGAGATACTCATACCATGAAGAGAAGTATAGAGCAAGAGAAAGAATCTAGAGAGAAAAAATTGCAATTACTGGATGTAGTGCAACTCCATCAGTTCCAGTGTATTAATGCTAAGAAGAAATGTTTATTGCTATGCTGTTGCAACAATTGGATTCAGAATTCCATGTGACTCTTATATTGGATGCCTGCGCAGTCAGACACTTTGCCATCTAGACGCCTCTCCTCATAATGCCTGTGCTGTGATTTAGATTCATCTGTGCTGAGATCGTGGATGTACATACCCTGTTTGGGTGTGATGGTTTTTCCCCCACAAGAGCAGAGCTCCTTCAACATGTGCCATCTGCTGTGCCAGTAGGACCTGGCATAACAGCAGTGTACAAAAGAACATCACTGACGTTTAATGAATATTCATGATTTATGAATATTCATTGCATTGGCATCTTTATGACCAGGCCACCAGATTCACAACTGGAGTCTCTGGAAAGAGGTTATTGTATTGTAATGAAATACCAGATGATTACTAAACAGTTACATTTACTAGGATTTAACAGCTATGTGAAGAATAACTATATACCTCCAAATCTTAAGGTCTACTGTCTCTGCTGATGAGAGTTGTGTGTGCATGCATTGGAGAGAAATAAATGCTCTACATGAGCAACCAAAATAGCTCCAGATTATCTTTTTAATACATTCACACAGTGTGGGAGCCTTCAGCATTTCCCTGGTGCATAACCAGACGAGGTTAGAAAAGTAGTTAATATATCAATCTTCAGAGAAGGGACCACATTCTCATATGTATTTGTACAGCACCTAGCATTATGGAGCCTGGAAGCTTCTGGTACCACTGTAATATAAATATTATATAGCAATAATAATGGTATAACACAATCTGTCATAAATTTAATCAGAGCATGTTCTTTAATTAGTTATTAGGAGGTATCTCATTAAATGTCCCTTTGAAAAGCTATCCACTATTTCATACATTTTCTGCCCTTAAAAGAATTTTAAGCCATTAATTGCTTCCATAATGTCGGTTGAATTTTCAGCCTGGAACATCAGAGATACAAACCATGTTATTTTTAATGTGAATTGTGCCCCAATTTTCATGCCTGGCACTGAAAGTTTACCCCTTGCAAAATATTTACATAATTTGCAAGTAGATTTGCAGTATCTGTTGCATGTTAATTTCACCTCTGTAACTATCCCTTGAAAAAGTTCAGTGGCCATTCTGCTAAATGTAACCTTGGTGTTTATTTGAAAGGCACTGGATCAGAAGTGTTATCAAACTGTGGTGCTACATTTGTAAATAGATATATGCTAAATCTTCAGTAATATAACATTTCAGTTAACTAGTAAATGCACAGCACAACCTGCACTGCCAGAGGATGGAATAGGTGACATTAGACTCTTTTACATGTTGAATTTGCCCAGTTCTGTGATGCAGTGCTACCATATCTATTGCTTACATCTGACCTCAATATTTTCAATAACGGATAGTTGATTCACCTACAAACACCATTTTATTCAATATTTTATTAACAAAATCCATCAGCTCTTCTCCCCCACTAGATTTTGTTTCACACACACACAACAAATGGGCTGGTTTTCAAATCCCCAGCATCCCCCAACAGTTCATCACATTACCAAGCCAAAACATGTATGGTTTGTGACAGGGAGGTGGAATCATGTTAGAGATTAGGAATTTTACACAGCTGCTTCTTTGTATGTGAATCTATTTTTCAGGCAGTGTAAGCTTCCAAGTACTAGCATCTGTCCTCTGGGCAGATGTCACAGGTTGTTTGGGTGGGCATGGGACTATCTATGTCTGCATCACGCAGTTAAGAAGAAATATGGACAGCCTGTCTGGTCCCTTCTTTCCAGGCAGGCATCCTTTCTTTTGCTGCAAAGGAAAAGAACTTTGTGAATACACATGCACATCAAGACATTTTCAGCTCCAGAACACTGACACCAGTACAGCTCTGAAACAGCACTAAGATGGAAGAAGCATTCTGGGTATTGAGATGCAAATGAGCACACTAAGCCCTTTCCCAAAGGAAACTACACACTGATCTTTTTAAATATGAGGTTTCACCCAAAACCCTTGGGGCCCAATTCAGAGCCCTAACTCGGGAAAACTCCCATGGATCTAAATGAGAGGTGTGTGTAAGAGGTGTGTGTGTGTGTGAAGCTGAGCCCATAGTTATATATGTAGCCATTTTAAGAGGGGAAATGAAGTGCTTACTTTTCTGAGCACCCACAGCAGAACAGTCCAAGATTTTCCATTTTTAGCATTGTTGCATGCACTCCACCCAGCAGATTTAAGTCCTGAGTTGCAATGAGCAAGTGTTTCCAACTCGATGGAAGGTGGAAAGGAGTACACAGGCAAGGCTAAAGCCGTGGTTTCACAACTTTTGACCAGCTCAGGTGGTGGGTGGGAGTGCTCATTCAAACACTAGGTTTATTTAGAGGTCTGCGTACTAGATTTTGAACCCCTTAGGTTCTCGTTCCTCCCATCTTCTGTATACCAAGTTGTCATGGTGAAAGATAAACCTTACATCTGTCTGCATGCCTTGAAGCCAAGCATCTTCAAACCATCCTGTGAATGAATCATTTAAATAATCTCTTTCTTAATAGCATAGGTAAAGGAAGGATTTCCTCAAACCAACTTATCCTGCATGCTTTTTTGGGCTCCTTTAAGTAGTCATTTGTACAGTGGTTTTAAGTTAATGCATCTGAGCATTGCACGTATTACCAAGATAGTAGGTGATTTAGAGTCTTGCTCTTCAAAAAAAGACTTAAATGGGTATTACATGACACTGCCAAGAGTCCTTCCAAATGAAATAGAAATGTGCACAGTTAGCCTGATACCACGCAATAAAAGTGAAATTTATGTACAAGCTGAGGGTTCAGATGTGTGCATAGCTAAGCAGAAAATGAAATACGGACATGGAAAAGGACTTGGTTTCTATAAACAGAGTGTTCACGATTAGCAATAATTTATACTGTATAACACACACATAAGATACATACATGGATATAGTGTCTTCTAGATGCATACATGACTCCCCATCTCTTAGAGCTTGTCCACACAAGCAACTTAGTTCACAGCAAGCTGTGGTGTAAATCTATCTCACACTAGCCTGCCATGCACGGTGTCCGTGTGGACCCTGCTGCTGTGCACTCCCAATTACTTAGGGCTAGTCTACACTACAAGGGAAAATCGATTTTAGATACACAACTTCAGCTACGTGAATAACGTAGCTGAAGTCGAATATCTAAAATCGATTTACTCACCCATCCTCACCGCGCGGGATCGATGTCTGCAGCTCGCCATGTCGATTCCGGAATTCCGTTGGGGTTAGTGGAGTTCCGGAATCGATATAAGCGCGCTCAGGGATCGATATATCGCGTCTAGATGAGACACGATATATCGATCCCCGAGCAATTGATTTTAACGGGCCGATACGGCGGGTAGTCTAGACGTGGCCTTAGTGTGCTTTGATCAACCCCACTTTGAAATGGGAATAGACTAAAGTGCACTAGGAAACATTTTGTGCCTGGCAGCAGGGGTCACACAGACACTTAAGTGTGCAGCAGACGAGCCTTTACTGAATCAAATCCCAGTTCCTAAATGGCCCTAAATCCTTCATGTCTGCCTCTAACCCCTCCCTTCTGTTTCCTTCCCAGTTCTCCTGCCCCTTTTTTCCCTTATATCATCACCTTTGCTCTGTGACCTCTATCTTATTACCCCCTACGCCTGAAACAATCACCACTGAGAACCTACCTCCTCTTCCAGGGGTGGCTCTAGGTATTTTGCCGCCCCAAGCACGGCAGCCAGACTGCCTTCAGCGGCTTGCCTGCGGGAGGTCCCCGGTCCCGCGGATTTGGCAGCAGCAACCAGCAGAGCGCCCCCCGTGGCTTGCCGCCCCAGGCAGGCGCTTGGCGTGCTGGTGCCGGGAGCCACCCCTGCCTCTTCCTCCTCCTCTGAACTCCCTTCAAGTACTTCTCCCTTCTCATCATTCAAAATTCTAATTCCTGAATTGTTGTCCTGTGTCTAGTCCTATTTCACTTGCAAGCTCTTTAGAGCAGGGAAATGAATTTTTATCTTTGGCCCGTATCCTGTAAAGACTTAAGCATATGAGTAATCCCACTGAAGTCACAGACTTTTCACATGTTTAAAGGTCAGTGCCTACATTGTATGCCTTTATGGGATCAGGCCCATGCTTATAAAGTGCCATGTAAGCCTATGCTGCTATTGTAGACAATTGTTCAGCAAATAAAATATTAAATAATAAAATAAAACCTGCCATTCCATGCACACATACCTCTCTAGCTTTACGTAAGATTTACAAACACCCAAATAGGATGATCATGTTGAAAACATTCTAGCATTTTTCACAAAGCAAACATAGTTTTCATATTGTTCTTATTTAAATCAGGGACAAATATGTTCATTGCACTGTAACAAAAACCCATCTTTTCCTCTTCCCCTGTACCTCACATCACCCTTTTTAACTTTTACTTGGAGTGTTTGAGGATCAAGAGATCTTCCTCACTCATCAAGAAATAAATCTGACATCACACTCAAAGCTTTTCAGCACTTATCCTGATTATCCAGATAGTAAGATGTTCTGCAGTGGGATCTGAAAAGGATTAGCTGTTGTTTTCTAGTTTCTCCTGTGTGCTACGTGCTGAACTGTGGCATGCATCGCCTTTTATCACTAAGAGCAGTCAAGAATGATTCCATCCATCCCTCCCCCTGTGTCTTGGGTTCAGACTTGTGCAATATGAAATTCTGTGTTGCCTTTCATTGCAGAGAACTTGGCACCCTATTCATAAAAAACTAAACCTTTTATTACCATGACAATACTGAGCACTTTAAAGTCTAAAGTTGGACAGAGGACATGCTTTAGCAACTAACTCTTTCTAGGGAGTGATAGAGAGCTACTTCTTTATAAATATATCCACCTAGTGCTGAAATTGCTGCCGACACTTAACCATGTGCAGCCAGATCCACAGCTGGTGTAAACTCAACTACAGTGCAACCTGCTGAGGATTTGGCCTACGGACATATCACTCACACGCCTTCAACATCTCTTGCCTTAATGCAACATGCTAAGTCAGAGAAACAAATAGCTGGAAGTCAAATAAGAGCGAGAGGGATACACTTAAGCAAGTAAATTCACCCTTTAGCCCCTGGTCAGATCTTTAAACTTATCTTTTATGGGTTTACTTCTTATGATAGGAGACAAAAGGAAAAAAAAAGAACGACATGCTCTGGGAGCTCTATCCACAAGTAACGCTTTCTACCATCTCCAGCTGGCCAATCCCAGAACGGACAAGGAACTCCCACAGTATCTAAGAACTGCTTCAAATAGTGCCACTGTCCATTCCTGGTGCAAGGCACACATTTTTGACCTTGCCACCAACAACAAATACACAGGACAGCAGACATAAAATGCATACATTAAATCTAATTTTTAACAACTCACTTAGTTTTTGCCTAAGAGGGTAAAGGAAGAAAGAAAGAATGGCACACGAGTCACTCTGCTTTTACTGCACTTCTGGAAGGGCTCACATACTACAGTGATGAGGATGGTATAAGAACATGAAGACAAGAGAAGAGACATAATAGAAAATGTGCTGGAAGATCCTTCACTCCCAGTCTCATCTTAATGGCACTTTTATCTGAGACTTGTGTGATATTTTCAAAACATACTCAAAGCAAACACTATTATGGAAATGACCTAGGGGGTTGGAACAGGTTTGTGTGTTCAGGATGCTTCATTTTCTCCTTTCACCTCACCACCTCTTTAGTATCCCTCTCCCCTTTTCTTCTAAGTTCAGCCTTGCATGATTGCCCTTCTCCCTTCCTTGTCCTCCTCTGATCAAAGTCTTTAATACTGTTTAGACAATCCACGTCACTTTTAAATGAAAATTTTTAACAAGGAGGTTATAATCCATTGGAACCAACTAGCAGTTAATATGGTGCTGTTCTTCATCACTTGGACACTTTAAAACAAGACGATGTCTTTCTAAACCACGGGGTCCCCAACGCGGTGCCCGTGGGTGCCATGGCGCCTGCAGGGGTATCTTAATGTGCCCGCATCCTGGCCCCCGGGAGAGCACCCACCAAAATGCCGCAGTGGCATTTTGGCAGCGACACCTCTCAATGACGCGCTTGTCGCCGAGAAGTGATGTCACTGAGAGGCTTTGCTCCCGAATTTCGGCGAGGATGCCTCTCGATGACGTTGCTTGTCGATGGCAAGCGACATCATTGAGAGGCATCGCCGCTGAAATGCCGCTGAAATTCAGCGGCATTTTGGCGGGCGCACCGCCACTGCAGTGGTCCTTCGGCTGGTGCCCACCAGCCAAAAAGGTTGGGGACCACTGCTCTAAACTATATGCTCAAGCTCAACCACAAGATATTGGGCTCAATGCAGGAATCACTGGGTGCAATTCCATGGCCTGTGTTATACAGGACATCAGGCTGAATAATCATGTCGTCTCTTTCCAGCCTTAAAACCTATGAACTCTCAAAACTAGGGCCCAGCACTGCCACCTGATGTGAACATACAACAACCACCATTACAGAAAATGAGAGATGCACGCACAGATCCAAGAGTGGGGGATGGAGAGCTGTGAAATTTTCTACCAAATCCACACACAATTTAGAAAAAATAGAATTTTTTTGAAAAAACAAACAAAAAAAAACCCTAGTGATTTTGGATGCCTCTATTTTTGAATGCCCAACTTCAGACACTTGAAAGGGGCCTGATTTTCAGAGATGAAGGTGTTTAAAATAGGGCAACCAGAATCACAAGCCAATTTTTAAAATCTTGGCCTACACATTTCTAATTTGGAACCTCGCATAAGTAAATATTGTTAGGTATTGAAACCGGACTTATCGAATATACAATACCGAGGCACATGCAATTCATTAAACCACTCAGTACAAATGTAAGAAGTGATATCTTCTGGTATATACATAAATGTGAAAGCATTAGATTTATACATACTCAGTATAAATGATGATTTAGATGGTACAAAGGACCTTAAAAAACAAGAAAATTAGGTCTTACCAGTTTTTTGTTGGCTTGTTTGGGGGATTTTTGTTTGGATAAAATGCAAAGGATTCTGGAATACAGAGTCAAAGAACGAACAAGAGCATGATTTTGAGGTCATGTGTAGAAAAGAAAGTTTAGGAACCTACACCTAAGTAGGTTTTTTCCCTCTTCTAATTACTTCAGGAAGGTATAATTAGCCCTGCAGATATATCCAGGGGAAGAATCTAAATAATCCAGGAATCTGTGAGGTTAAAGTATGTTGAATATAAATGCAGGTTAAAATAAGAGGGCCAAAGAAATGGTGCAGTTGGGCAATTGTCACTGCTGTTTAGAGATACAGTGTTTCTGAGACGTTTATTTTACTCTCTCCACTCAGTTGTCTCCAGGGGCAATGAGTCTGCTTAGTGCCAGGTCGATGCTTGGTCAAGCTGTAATGCTTCATGGCTCTTGACACAGCTCTGAAATAGAAGCTTTTACTCCAGAGGCTGCAAACAGCATGGAAGAGATAAGTGGAGTTTCTTTTATTTGCATCTCAGTACAGTAAGTATTCACTATTCTATGTTGTCCTGTCTTCTGAGTAGTCCAAGGAGAGTTTTGGACTTCAAGAGTCGGTTAGTTTTGGTTGGAAGAGATGTGTGTATGTGCAGATATTCCTTGAGTCTATTTATCGTAATATTTATGTACTTATTTTAGTCTCTTCACATTTTTGTCCATCACAAGCTCTAGTTCTTTAATGTACATGCTGTAACAAGTTTAATCCTAGTACAAGTATATATCCACTAAGCCCTAATGAGGCCTCCTGAAAAAAACATTGTCAGCCATCATCATGGCCTCCATCTCAGGTTTCATCATAAATCCCCTTCAACACCCACATCAAACGAGCAGATTCTGAAAATCACTTCTGACAGATGAAGATGGTTCAAAATGAGTTCCCCAAGAGCTCATTCACACACTACAGTTGAATTCCCTGGCAAAGTTTCAGAAGAAACAGATCAGCCATTTATGAATGCTGTAAGAGGGACAAAAACAATTTTTTCAGATTTAACACCGGCATGGTTGATTCTGGTATCTCAGACTTTAACTTGTGGTTAGTTCTCCGAAGCTGTGTGATGTCTGACACCCAGCAGCAAAGCCTGAGCCAACATCCATTGACATCTATAGGACTCTTTCTATTGATTTCACTGGCTGCTAGTTCAGAACCTAAACTGGCTCCTATGGAACAAAAGCAACAGTAAAGTTGTGAACATAAGAACGGCCATACTGGGTCAGACCAAAGGTCCATCTATCCCATTATCCTGTCTTCCAACAGTGGCAAATGCCAAGTGCCCCAAAGGGAATGAACAGAGCAGGTAATCATCAAGTGATCCATCCCCTGTCATCCATCCCCAGCTTCTGGAAAAGAGGCTAGGGACACCACCCCTGCCCATCCTGGCTAATAGCCATTGATGGGCTTATCCTCCAAAAACTTATCTAGTTCTTTTTTGAACCTTGTTATAATCTTGGCCTTCACAACATCCTCTGGCAAAGAGTTCCACAGATTGTGTGTTGTGTGAAGAAATATTTTCTTTCCTTTGTTTTAAACCTGCTCCCTATTAATTTCATTTAGTGGCCCCTAGTTCTTGTGTTATGAGAAGGAGTAAATAACACTTCCTTATTTACTTTCGCCAACCACCCGTCGTGATTTTATAGATCTCTATCATATCCTCCCTCTTTTCCAAGCTGAAAAGACCCAATTCTTATTAATCTCTCTTCATATGGAAGCTGTTCCATATCCCTAATAATTATTGTTGCCTTTTTCTGAACCTTTTCCTGTCCATCCCCCTACTCCTCATGGAGGTGTTGATTTCAAAACACCCATATAATAATGCAGTGCAACAATCTTGATTAATTACAAAGTTATGATGTGCCATGTGTAGTCCATTAGTGCTGAGAGGCCCCAACAGAGGCCAGGGCCTCATTATACTAGGTGGTGTGAATACAGAGAGAGTAAGACATAGCCCATGCACCAAAAAGATTAGTAAATGCTAACCTGAAAAATGTAAACTCTCACCCACAGCCTTTCCCCACCCTGGGGGAAAAAAGAAATGCAAAATTTAAAGGTCAGGAAACAAAATTGCTCAGTCCACCTGCTAGCATCTGCTCTGTAAAGTTACGGCTGAAATTTTCCATGTTTGATCTCTGTCTGAAAGCGGGGTTTTCTGCTGTTATTTTTGTGACCTTTTTTTTTTTTTTTTTTAAGTTTGAGCCAAGTCTCTTCATTTGGTTTTGAGATCAGGAAAGGTTAAAATACACTTTTATGTTATTCAGATTTGGTAATGAACCAAATTAAGCTACACTAGTGAAAGCCCCACTTTGCATTGATATAGCCCATTACACGAGGGACTTGTAAGAGGGAAACTAAACTAAATTGATGGAGTTACACCAATGTAAATGTTCTTACTGTAGATAAGGCCTTTGGATATAAACTCATCAGGGCAATATTCACATCTTTGTGTTTGTACAGCACCGAGCATAATAGCCTTCTGATCCCAAATGTGGCCTCTGCACAATGCCAGAATACATTGTTGGAACTGGTAAATTCTGCTAACCAAATAGATCTGGGGTTGGATTTTCGCCCTCTCCACTTTCTTCCTTCCTTTAAAAGCATGGAAAACAAACAGAAAAAAATGTGTTAATTCAGCATGATCTGCACAGTTGAAAAAAAATCACAAAAAAGGTAATAAATGCAGATATTAAAGTACAATGGTTTTGCATGGATAATACTTTTATTATTCCTGTTCTTGACAAATGTGTGTCTTAAAACAACTGTTTGTAATTTCATATGTACAATAAAACATATAAGATGTGTAATATGTCCATGTCAGCTATAGGACCCTTACGTTTTGATTTTCCTCCACTTTTGCTGATTTTATGTGTGCATCTGAAATGTCATAGTAACACACCTTTTTTTTTAGTTTAATAACTAAATAATTCCCTCAGCAAGGGATGGACACATTAACAAGAAAGGGAACCATGGTGTAGGCATCATGGTCACTATTTTCATGAAAGTGAATTCTTCTCCCTTAAATCTCGCAGAAAAAGGCTACCATTTAGAGACCCTAATCCTTGTTTAAACAGATGACATCTAAAGATTTTCTCTTATAGGTGGGGCTTACTTATGACTCCTTCCCCAGCTATGCAAACAAGAGTCCATAGCTAGTTTAATGAATGTTTGTATACGCCTAAAGAGAGAGACAGAATTTCCATGCTCTTTATTAATACATAAAAAGTAATGATTTCTCCTTGCCTTTCTTTTCTTCCTTTTTGCATTTTTGGAAAGAAACCAGAAATGATAAAAGCCTGAACAAAACTAAAGATGCTAAACTTTCAAGACCGGCCTGGAAAAAAATAAATCACCTACCACTGAGATACTGACCTTGTTATAAAAGAATCATAAGAGAGATGGTAAACCCATACATCCCTTTCTTTCCAATGCCAAGTATTTATTACAATGTTTTCTGGTTCTTTTTCTCGGCAAGCTTTAAATCTCTCAAAGGTTTGGGTTTCCACCACTTCAACCAACCCTGAATGCTATTTCAGCAGAATCAGTCCAATTGCAATTGTGGAGCCAACCCCGCACAAGTTGTTATCTTGTCAGACTTCATAAGATCCCACCAACAGCCTGAGCCCTAGTATATACTTGGATGAGTGACCTCCAGGAGTGATCTAAATGAGAAACTCCCAAATGTTTTCATAGCGTGGACCACATCTCAATACAGAATTTGTGCCCTACCATTAGCATTGCATCAACCACATCATTTTGCATTGGCAACTGAATAATAATATTGTGGCAACTACAGCAGTTGCTTACAAGAAAAACAAATATAGGAAACATTTTAATATATTCATAGCTTTCTTTTAATGCAATTTCTGGTGGAAAGAAAGAGGGACCATGTCTCCCTAGTCCACCACCAAGTGTTCCATGGACCACAGATCTAATCACCTTCAAGACAATATGTCAGTGAATCAGTAGGTGGCACTCTTCCTTTTGTGCTTATCCTCAGTTAATTATTTCATGTTGAAATATGGGCAGTGCAATCTCAGAGAGGCCGTTATGTGTAAGAGATACAAGACTTGGAATCTGACTAGAGAAAGTAATTAAAAATCCCATCCTACTCTTAGTGAGGACAGAGTTATTTATGTTGTTGGCGTGGCTGGTTACATCAACCATATCCCCTATAGTTTCAGTCAGAAAAAGTATTCTCCATTATCTGTCCTGAGCTCTGTTGTATACTGTCAAACATTTGTTGTGTTTCATCCCAGAGTTGTCTACACTGGAGTGAGTGATCCCTCAGTGTTTGTATATTCAGTATAAGTTTTTAAAATTCCTTTAGTACAAAAAAATGCTGCATACATATAAGATTATTATTTATTTAATAGATATTTTATCTAATTGGTTTTTGTTTGTTTGTTTGTTTGTTTTTTAAAGACAACCTTGCCCCAGAATAATTTCTTCACTGGCATTTCTGGAAGAGCAAATACTCACCTTAGCCATACCTGTGTGGAATAACTCAAGAGAAATTTTCTCTTCTGAGCACAGAAATGCTGCCTCTTTCCAAGTTGCATTTACTGAGTTGTTGAGTGATTATTAATTATGTAACAGTGACATTTTGTAAAGTGTCATCGGTAGATGCTAGTGAATTGGAAATAAGAGAATGTCTTCCACAAAAATGAACTTGTCAAGCCTGCTCACAAACTAGTTTGTGGGACATAGAAGATGGGATATAATCATAATACTCTATTTTCCTCAGAGATTAATTAGAAAAAAATACTATGTAAAAGACAAACCAATTATAAGGGAGCAGGACGTAGGCAGTCTGGTCTAGCAGTCACAGCTCAGCTGGGGTCTGCACATCAGGGATGGTTGTTATGAGCAGGAGTCAGAGGAATTGCAAGAGCCAGGTTTGGTAAGCAAGAGTCAGGATCGGAGACTAGAGTTCAGAGGTAGTACCAGGTTGAAAGCAGGAGGCAGGAATCAGGGTCAGAATAAGGCTTGAGTAGAAGACCGGAAATCAGAGATAGAACCAGGCTGGAGTCAGAAGGCAAAAGTCAGGATTAGGGTCAGGCTGGAATAAGAGACTAGAAATCAGGAGACAAGCTAAGGTCGGGATTTGAAGCAGGTCAAAGTCTGTGTGATTGCTCAGACTACTTCCTGGGGTAACCCCTGGGGTTAAAATAGGGCACTTGGCCAATCAGAGTGTCACAGGGTACTGTCACTCTGGCTCCCTTGGGTGGTACTTCCTGCGGCATTTACTATCTGTAGTGCTCCCTGGCTGGGGTTCTGCATGGCCTCCTGGGGGCACTATGGGCACATCAGCCATCCCAGGCTCTGCAGGTCCCAGTCCATGGACCCTTATGCCAGTATTAAGAAATTCTAGAATATGCAACACTCAAATTAACTGTTACTAGGACGCCATCAACCCCATCAGAGAACCAATAATTACATCATCTCTCTGAAATATTCAGTGACTACTCCAATTGTACAGCAGAAACGGTAGCTCTCCAGTGAAGATGGTATTGAGTCTGAACACCACTGAACTTTGGGGAACTTCAGATCTGGATCTAATGCACAATTTACAGCTGATGCCTATCTTTATAGTGGGCAAGGCTAAATCCCCAGACCAGTATACCCCTGAACTTTAGATCCGTAACTGAACTTTGAACCCATCTTTGCTCACAATCCTCCATGACCCATATACATAAAATGTTAAAAAGTGAATGTCTCCATTACCAGGCTAGCTGCATCTCTGACCCCTTTCTCTGGTTTTTTCGAGTACAACCTCCCAGGTGTCAGGCCTCATGCCTTTCCCTCTGCTAGGGTGGAATCACACAACTTTCCCCATTCAGACCAGATGATGGGCTACAAATCCTGCGGGATCAACCATGTTTCCTAACAAGTCCAACTGGGTTTATTGCTTGCCTTGAAGAGATTGTGATCAGGAGTAAATACAGCGACCAGGCAGCCAGTCAAGCTCAAGTATAGTTTAATACTAACTGTAGAAATAACAGGGAAAAAATAAAACAGTCTTGCACAAGTCTATCTTACCTTGAGGCTTGCCAATTCTAGGCAGGCCTCCCTTTGCTCCTCCCAAACAACTGCCCCTTGACTAGACAGAGAGTCACTTTTATACAGTCAAAGGTCCTTTGTCTCAGTTTCCCAAGGCTTTTGGCTCTGCTGCCCAATCAGTCCAGGGCACTTCGCAGGATGTTGGAGGTAGACTTCAAAGTGAATGGCTTTTCCATTTTCCCTGGAGTGGTAGTAGATAGATGGCTATATGAAGCCATTGTACTCTTTCCTGCCTACATGCGACAGCCTCTTATTGAATTAACCCCATGTAGTCATACAGTAAACCCCTATATAACAAATCAGACAAACATGTAGTACATATACTATTCAGAAGTTACAGAACAACCCATACTCTCGTTTTTTCATGAAAATTTTCTAAAGGTCACATTTTGTTCCATGTCAGAACAAAAACAGATTTTGAAACCTGGAAATGTTTTATGAAAGGGAATTGTTGTTTTTTGGCCAACTCTAATACAAAATGCTGTAAATGCTAACCAAACACACACTAGAAATAAGATGCACATTTTTAACAGTAAGGGTAATAGCCAATGGACCTACTTACCAAGAGTTGTGATGAATTCTCTATCATTGGACGTTTTAAATCAAGATTGGATGTTTTTCTAAAAGATACGCTCTAGTTCAATCACAGCTATTGGACTTGAAGCAGAAATTCAGAGAAGTCCTATGGCTTGTATTAAGCAGGAGGTTAGATTATATATATTACATGCACAAATGGACAGAATTCATTGTTTTACCTTCTTAGCTAAAGCAAACATAGGCTTAACTGCTTTTTAATCATGTGAATCTAGGGCAAACTACATAATCTATCCAAGTCATGCACCTACCGGAGCAGAGTAGTCTACAATATTAGGAATAAAATTATATAATAAATTGAAATATATTATGAGAGAACGAAAATAGTGCAACACACACATTATCCTTTAGAATAAGTTTTCACTTTCCAAGACTGCCTCTGTTCAAATATTTTGATGTCACTGTAAGACTTTTCCATTATGTACGGCCAAAGCTTGAAATCCCTACTCTGTCAAAAGTCCCATTAACTGTGTAATATGTGTAGGATTTGGCCTATGTGAAGAGTCATGCCATATACCAAAATTAGCCTTCCAAATCTAAAGAAGATCATAAATTCAAATTGCCATCAGATAACAAGCTGCTGTTTCTCTCAAGCACTCTTTCACCATACAGTGGACTAACGGCTCATACAGAGCTTATTGCAGGATCCAGGCCAGCGTGAAGTTCAAAAACTTTCCCATGGTGACATGTCAAATTTACCTCAGAGTCAGAAACAAAACTCAGATCTTCTGATCCACATCCTGGGCTTTCACCACAGGGCACAACTCTTCTTCTCTTCATAAACACATCAATCTGGCATACATATATTGTTGTTGTTGCATAGCAAATTTACATAATGAAATGTAGAAATCACCACTGTAGAAACAGTTAAGAATTTCATTTTTGTTTGTTTGTTCCTTTTAATAAATTTTACTTTGCCCCAAGCTCTTCATTTTCTGTTAAATATGTTTGCAGACATGGCAGAATTGCACAAGAGGAATAAAGAATGTGTTCCTTAAGCTGATTACATTTATGAAAAAGTACGTGTGCCAGGCAATTAAAGAACTTCAGTGCTCAGCTTATACAATGTTAGCTCACCTCTATCATCTTTGCTAAAAGATACCTACAACTTACAACCATCTCTGTGCGTCACAACAGCAGGATCAAAGATTACTCATCTAGCTTAAAGTGTTAGGAGTTTTTTTTGAAGGGGAAAAAACACACCAACTTTGAACTTTTACACTCCTGTGTGTTTTAGCTGTGAGTCCTAAATGGAGTCTGCCATAAATAATTCAGGTTCCTCGGTTTCTTATTTTAGCATGAGAAGTCTAATAGTACATGACTTAAAAAAACCCTAGCCAAGATTCTATTAAATCCTCAAAGTCAAAAGGAAAATGTAAGAGATTTAACAGAGGATTGTAAAACACCGTTTAATTAAGATGATGTTATTTAGTGCAGTTAAATGATCTTGTTTAGCTCTCTCTACCTTGTTTTATAATACTGATTAAAAATTGCTAAACTAAAATTAAACTATAATTAAACAGGTGAAGCTATGAAAAAGACCACAGACAATTTTGTAATGTTTCTTCCTTGGGATAGTTCCCAACATCAGCAAACAGTGAAAGGATAAAAAAGGTGGGTGGTTCTGTTTGCATTATGTAGTGAGTATTTCTTCAGAAACTATCTCAGAAAACAAACATAGAACAGTTTTTTTCTTAGTATTACATCGTCATCATCATGACTGGACCAGTTTAGCCAGTTTATTCCAAGGAGGAAATTATTCAGATTTCATCATCACAGTTGATTCAGCGTTTGTTTTTGTTTGTTTTGTATGCCTCATGCAATCTCTAATCATATCTCTTGAAAGGACTTGATCCTGTTGTTGAAATCCATAGGGCATTTTGCCTTGACTTTACTGGAGGCAGGATAAGGCCCTATAAGAGTTGTTTGTGATAATTTTTTAGTTATTTTAGGGTCTAGGTCTGCAAACCTGAGTCATGTGGAGTAGTCCTCTTCAGAAGCCATGATGTGAGGGCTGATGGTTTATGTGGAAGAAAGTAAATAGGATACACATTTACCATCCACCACCAAAATAAACTGGTCAAAAAAAATCCTCTGAATAGGCAATGCTCTGTCCCGTGGTAGTTGGGGGAAGAGAAAATCTTTAATTGCTCTGCAGAAACCTATCTGGTAGAGTCAGCAGCTGGATTGGTTTCCAGAGAGAACCATGTGTAACCTTGATTGTGATCACCACATGTCATCTGCAAATCCTGCCACCTCACTACTCATCCTACGTCTCCAGATCATTAATAAATATATTAAACAACACAGGCCCTAGTACAGAATCTTGAGGCCCCTACTGTTCACCTTTTGCCATGATGAAAATTGATAATATTTTTTGCTTTTGCTCTCTTGGCCAGTTCTGGATCCATGACAATACTATATTGCTAACTCATTACTATTCAGCTTCTTTAGTAGCCCCTTGTGTCTTGTGTTGTCAAAGGCCTTTTGGAAATCTAAATACATTGTGTCAACTGCTTCTTCATCCACTACTTTATTGACACATTCAGAAAATTCCAAGAGATAAGCAAGACATTATTTTCCTTTGCAGAAACCAACCTGGTTAGACTCTACCATATTATGATCTTTCAGGTGTTTTGTTATTCCGTTTTTCATTATCATTCCAACCAATTTGTCACGTGCAGATGTAAGGCTTACTGGTCTATAATTCTCAGGATCACCCCCATGGCCTTCATTAAAATTAGGTTCACCATTTGCTACTCTCCAATGACCTGGAACAGAGGTTGTTTTTCATGAGAGATTGCATATTTTTCTGTGTGGCTCAAAAACTTCTTATTTAAACTGCCTCAAATCTTGGCTGCATATTACCTGGGGCTGGTAACTTATTGCTTTTTACATTATCAATTTGCTCTAGCACCTCTGCTTCTGATACTTTCAATTTCCCAGAGCACCTCATTTTTGTTGCCAAAAAAGAGCAGGCCTGGGTTAGGTATTTCCCCAACATCCACTGTGGCAAAGACAGATGCAAAAAATAAATAAATAAAAAATCAGTTTCTCATCAATGTCTTTATGTTTTTAATTATTCCCTGTAACCCCTTATGACCCAGCAATTCCTTTGTCAACTACCTGCTTATGATATACTTAAAGAATCTCTCATGCTGTATTTTTAGATATTTGCTCTTTTAAACCCAGTGTGACTAATTTTCCTCTTACTTATTGCCTGCTGTACTTTATAATCCTGCTTATTGGCTTCCTGATTTTGTACGACTTCTTTGTCGCGAATAGCCTCTTGATTCTTGTCATTTCTCTACACTGGATTGCTCCTCGCCTTTGTGATTCCCTTTTTGTTCAGCAGTACACATCTTCTGAGACTTTTTTTAAAAAAGTTGTTCCATGCCACCGCTAAGGATTTTACCTTTAACTTTAGGGGACCTTTTTAATTAACTTCATTTTAGTGACACTCTCAATTTTTGGTACCCTGCCTGCCCCTTCAATATTTAACCTAATTATATTGCGATCACTTGGACTTAGTGGCTCAGCTATCATCTCTTCCTGGATTAGCTTCTGTGTGTTACTTAAGACTAAGTCAAGAATTGCATGGCAGAATTGTGTGCACTAGAATTAGCTGTTTCAAGAAATTGGTTCTCTACTTTTGGTCCTGTTGTGCCACTTGACCGGTTGTGAGTAGTTGCAGTCCCCCAATATAGTCATTCTGTTAGATTTTGCTGCCACTCATCTCTCAACATTGTGTACTCAATTTCCTTTTCTTGATTTAGAAGCCAGTAGTATAGTGCTACTAATATATTTACATTCGTACAGCTTGGGATCTATAGCCATATAGATTTAATCATGTGATCCCTCTTTACTCAGACTTTTTATCACATTACCCAGATACAGGACGACTCCTCTACCTCTTTTTCCTAGTCTGCCTTTCAAGATCCTCACTTTTTTGTTTTTTGTCATCATTCCACCAAATTTAAGTAATGCCTATTATATCAAAGTCCTCATCCACTGCAAGGCAATCTAGCTCATCTATTTATGCCTTTAAACTTCTTGCATGTGTATATAGACAACTATAGTTTTTATTCTTGACTAGGTGTGTGTTTTCCTTTAACTTCTTGATCTCACATTTGCACAGAATTTACCTCTATTGATATTGTTAATGGGCTGTCAAACAAAAAAATTAATCATGAGATTAATCGTGCTGTTAAACAACAATAACAGAATACCATTTATTTAAATATTTTTGGATGTTTTCTACATTTTCAAATATATTGATTTCAATTACAACACAGAAAATGAAGTATATAGTGATCACTTTATATTATTTTAATTACAAATATTAGCACTGTAAAAAACAAAAGAAATAGTATTTCAATTCACCTCATACAAGTACTGTAGTGCAATCTCTTTATCGTGAAAGTTGAACTTACAAATGTAGAATTATTTACAAAAAAACTGCATTCAAAAATAAAGCAATGTAAAACTTTGAAGCCTACAAGTCCACTCAATGCTACTTCTTGTTCAGCCAGTCGCTCAGACAAACAAGTTTATTTACATATGTAGGAGATAATGCTGCCCGCTTCTTGTTTAGAAATGTCACCTGAAAGTAAGAACAGGCATTTGCGTGGCACTGTTGTAGCCAGTGTCTCAAAGTATTTGTGTACCAGATGCACTAAAGAGTCATATGTCCCATTGTGCTTCAACCACCATTCCAGAGGACATACATCCATGCTGATAATGGGTTTTGCTCAATAATGATCCAGAGCAGTGCAGACTGATGCATGTTCATTTTCATTATCTGAGTCAGATGCCACTAGCAGAAGGCTGATTTTCTTTTTTGGTAGTTCAGGTTCTGTAGTTTCTGCATGGGAGTGTTGCTCTTTTAAGACTTCTGAAAGCATGTTCCACACTTCATCCCTCTCAGATTTTGGAAGGCACTTCAGGTGCTTAAACCTTGGGTCAAGTGCTCTAGCTATCTTTAGAAATCTCACATTGGTACCTTCTTTGTATTTTGTCAAATCTGCAGTGAAAGTGTTCTTAAAATGAACATGTGCTGGATTATCACCCAAGACTGCTATTAGATGAAATATATGGCAGAATGCAAGTAAAACAGAGCAGGAGACATACAATTCTCCCCCAAGGAGTTCAGTCACAAATTTAATTAATGCATTATTTCTTTAATGAGCATCATCGGCATGGAAGCATGTCCTCTCGAATGGTGGCAAGAGCATGAAGGGGCATATGAATATTTAACATATCTGGCCCGTAAATACCTTGCAAGGCCAGCTACAAAAGTGCCATGCAAACGCTTGTTCCCATTTTCAGGTGACATTATAAACAAGAAGCAGGCAGCATTATCTCTCGTAAATGTAAACAAACTTGTTTGTGTTAGCGATTGGCTGAACAAGAAGTAGGACTGAGTGGACTTGTAGACTCTAAAGTTTTGCATTGTTTTGTTCTTGAATGCAGTTATGTAACAAAAAAAATCTACATTTGCAAGTTGCACTTTCATGGTAAAGAGACTGCACTACAGTACTTGTATGAGGTGTACTGAAAAATACTATTTGTGTTCATTTTTACAGTGCAAATATTTATAATTACAAATAATAATATAAAGTGAGCACTGTACACTTCGTATTCTGTGTTTAATTGAAATCAATATATTTGAAAATGGAGAAAAATGCCCAAAATATTTAATATATTTCAATTGGTATTCTATTGGTTAAGAGTGTGATTAAAACCACAATTAATCACGATTAATTTTAATTATCTTTAATTGATTAAATAACTTTAATTGATTTGAGTTAATTGAGTGGTTTAACTTTGATTAATTGACAGCCTTGTTATATTAACAACATCTTTAATAGAATTCTCACTTGTATGCCCTTCAGCTTCCACTGGCTTCCCCAAGCTCATAGTATAAAAATCCCCCCCAAATCATCATCTTTTTTTTTTTACATGTCAGCAGCCTGGTTCTGTTTTGATTAATGTGGAGCCCTTCCCCTCTGTATAAGCTCCTCTCTTTCCTCAAAATATTCCCTGGTACCTAATAGACTTAGACCCTCTTTAATACATGATCTTCTCAACCACACATAAAGGCCCTGAAGTTCCCTTGATCTAGCTGGATCTATGCATGAAAATGGACACATTTTGCTTCCAGGACCTCTCTCCTACATCACTGGTACCAATACATACCATGACCACAAGTTCCTCCCAAGCACTCTCAGGTATGCCAACTTCACAACAGGCGAGCAAGTCAACAAGCTGTTCTAACGGTCACCAAACACCCAACTGTATGTTTCTGATTATGAAGTCCCCTACCAAAATAGCCTGTCTTTGCCTCCCCACTGTAGTTCCATCTCCTGGAGCATCCTTCTCGCATGAGGAATTGTCAGCCTCCACTGTCCCAGTAGGAAGGAGGGTCCCATCTAAAGGGGTATGTCCCTCCATTCTGTCTAAGTGTCCTTCCATCATTAGACTTGTTTCCTCAACTGGAGGACTGGGGAAGTCAGTTCTGAGGTAGGCCCACTTAATGATGCCCCTATATGTCATGTCTAAACACAGTTCTCTCTCTCTGCTCCTCCAGTTCAATAACTCTGATACCTCGGTTCTGAGGGCCAAGAGCTGCTAGTACATGTAGGATACGTGGCCACAGCCCAAGTGATCACACGTTCTGCACTCTGGGCAACAATCTGAGTAGCACTCACCCTGGTCAGTCTGCTGCTGGTCTTCTTCCTGCATAGTTAGACTGGCTTGAAATTCTGAGTAGAGATTAATCAAATTTATCTGGGGTCTGTTAGTTAGTCAGAGAAAAGGCTTTATTATTATAGTTTGAATTCTTCAGTCTGCCAGCCTATTCAGTTAAATTTGGAGCCAACTTCCCCCACTCAGTGCCTAACGTCTACTCAGTCCAAGCTCCCCTGTGCTCACTCCATCTGTTGCCTTCTCACTCACTTTGGGGCCTCTTCTTGCTAAGAAAGGCCTCTAACTGCCTAGCTCTGTTGCTACCCAGAACAAAGGCCAAAAGCATTAGCTCCTCCTACCTGCTTCAGTTGCTGATGATTAGTTTCCTGAAATCTGGCTTCCAAGAGCCTAGCAAAAATCCGAGTCTAACTAAGGTCCCAGAGTCCTTTGAGTTAAATGCTCACTTCCACAAGGGGAGAAGTTATATGTTGGGAATAAGAAGCCTGGGGACATTAGTTCAAGGGGAGTACATAAGGGAATAAATGAATGAGGAAAGGTGAAGGAACAGTACATATTTAAAGAAAAACAAACACCCACCAAACCTGTGCCTATCAACACACTAATTGTCATCCCTGTATTTTGTATCCCTTTCCATTCCATTTGTCGTCTTAGATTGTATGTATTCTGGTACAAGGAATGCATCTTCCTCTGTGCTTGGAAAGTACCTACCACATGTTGGATGCTATTGCAGTCTAAAGAGTAAATAAATAAATAACAATGATGATAATAATTGGTTAAATCAGCCATGATTTGGTCCACTGTATCCAAACCACAATTTGGCAAGAGCAATTTCAGTCAAGAACCAACCTCCAGCATTAGACCAGCTGTTTCTTCAGAGCATATCATGGAAATCTTGCATGGGACACAGGTCAATTACTTCCCAACAGATGAGCAAGAAAAATCTTGACTATGAAGTCAACGGGATTACTAAGGGGCTTAAAGTAAATCATGGGGTTGGCCAATCCATGGCATATTTAAACATTTGTTGGTATTTGCCCTAGCACTGAGCAGTGGGAGCATTATATATCTAAACATATACAGGTTTTAGAACTTTTAAATGTAGACTGCACAAAACACTACAACATTAAAATGATCAATGAACAAGCCAAAAACTGAACAGTCCTTAATTTGCTGGGAGATGGACTGGATGACCAATAGATCTTTCCCATCTCTCACCTACATGTATCAGCTCCTTTTAAGTACTTGCTCAGTGAATCATGGGCAAAACTGAGATTCCTACAGTGCGTGAAATATCAGGGCCCAGCCTCATCGGAAAACCAAACATTACAGCTTCATTAGAAAATGAATTACAATTAAGAGCCATTTGAAAATTTGACACTTCCCGATTTAGTATCACCTTTCAATCTGTATCATATTTAGCTGCCTATAAAGAGACCATAAGAATCAAACTAGGGTGTGATCATTTCTGTTTCACTTTTTACTAACTCAGTGCAGGACATACTCTATTAGACTGATAATTACAGTCACTGACTGATCAGATGCCCTGCACAGTAAATAGGAAGATTAACCATTTTTATATTTCTAGGTCATTATTTTTCCAACACCAATAAACATGAAATAAGAGTGAGAAATTATTGCTCAGAAGCCTACAGAAATGATCTTATAGTTACCACTGTATTATATCAGTAAAAGGTTTCAGTAAAGGAACTTGAATAGAATTTCATTTTTCTTGCAATATCTACAATGATGCCCTACTAGAAGCATTACATAACCAGTCATGGAGTTATGTGCCTTTAGATCACACTTCATGTCTCATCAAAGCTGCATCTCACACAAAAGAAAATCATAATTTATTAAATATGAATACATGATGTTAAGATTGATTTTAGTGTAGTTATGAAATATTAATTGTTCTGTGGCTAAGATGATGCATAGGTCATATAAAGATCACATATGACAGATAGTGTATTTTTATTACACTTATGTCAGATACATCCCTAATAACCTACTTTAAATGTTCTTGTCTCCTTGTTCTAGAAGACATTTAAATAACAATGTGCAGGGGAGTTGTTATGTTCGAAATAATTTAGAAGCCAAGGGGAAAATAATCTAGAAGTTTCTCTTTGGAGATCTTGATTCGGTATCTGAATTCAGGTGGCAGGACTAATTAAATAGGCTCCATTTCCATTCAGTCTGAGATGCCATCATGAAGCCAGTGGGGCCTCCTTCTCAATCTACTATGTATATTCAGGCCTAGTAGACTCTGGCACTGTTTCAATACTGAAAGTATTTGGTGGTCTCAGCCTACTTCTGTGACTTTATTTAACCACATCAAAAAGCCACTTCACCATTCAGTAAGATAGCCAGAATCCTGATCCACACTACAAGGCAATGCAAGAGGGGTCAGGGCTGAGGTACATGGCCTGAGCAGTGTGAGGAGCTTGCATATCCCTTACTCTTGGCACTAGCTGGTAACATTCAATCCTCTATTTCAAAACCACCATATTTGCCTTACCCTTTTTTCTTCTTTAGGTAAACAGATTTAGTGCTATTGATTGAAAGGCATAGAGACTGCAGTCCTATTGATCAAACAAACAGCTAGAGCACAAGCAAAAGTAGAGAAGCAGTGTAGACTTCCAAGCCCTGCCCCACCAACATGTTTCAACCCTGATCTAGAGGATGACAGCAAAGTTCAGATTCCAGGCCCATTCAACCCATGGCTTCTGCTGGGACTTCAGACAAGGGTGACTAACTGTGATAGTGAATTATACACAGTGTCTTCTTCTATAATAAAAGAAACTTTCGTGCCTACAGAAAGGACAATAATGGAGTGATTCAGTCCCTGGAATATTTTATTTGCATAACAAAAAACACTGTCAAAACTAATAAATCCCAGAAAAAGAGGATGTTTGATCACAAGGTCTCTGTTTTCAGTGGGAGTCAATTCCTTCTTTGATACAAGCTTACTTCCCAATGAAGGCCAACACAAATGACTGTGCATCAATGATAACGATACTTAGCACATACACTTGCACTGTACACATTAAGGAGTTAAACTTCACAATACAGAGTAATTCCATTCCATCTTCAAATGGAGAACAGGCCAGGTCCGACCCAACTGAAATCAATGGCTAAATTCCAATGGCTTTCAAAAGGGAATAAGATCAGGCCCTTGCTCCAGATATGCAATGGTATAATAAAACAGAGTTTGGCCTATAATATAGAAAAACCCTTTTCATTAGTTGGTTGGACATGAACAAGCCCATTTAACTTAAATGACTCCCCTCTATCAGAGAAGACAAAGTTGGGCTAAATCAATCGATACATGTACTATCAATGGATAAACCTCCAAGAGTTTACAGAATTTGGGTTTTCAATTAACCAGATTAAAGCTTTTTCTTACTGTGAT
This sequence comes from Chelonoidis abingdonii, assembly GCF_003597395.2. Classification (NCBI taxonomy): domain Eukaryota; kingdom Metazoa; phylum Chordata; order Testudines; family Testudinidae; genus Chelonoidis; species Chelonoidis abingdonii. The sequence continues at coordinate 72,912,123 of NC_133778.1, forward strand.
AAACCAATTCTGAGCTTGCACTGTTTGGTAAATTTTCAAGGTACCACTTGTTCACACCCAGAAGTAATTACTAAGTGTATTGTACAGTATCAATGACTGGAAAAACAGTCAAAACATTTAAATGGACTGTAAGCATCAATGCAAATTCTTCCATCCTGAAGTTGGCTGATACGCTAAGATGGGTTATTTATTAATTTTTGTCAGCCCTGATTGATATCTTGATTAATTGCCAGAAGGCATTAGACCAGGTGTTAACTATGTGTAGATTGGATGCACTGTTCTGTAAACTTCATGCTGTATTAGAGGCACAGCTATGCCCAGTTGGAGCAATAAGCTTTTGTTTGATCTGGCAGAACTAGCAGCTCCCTGGGGCCAATGCCATAAAGAAGTTTCTGTTAAAAGCAGCAGTGCTCAATGTAGAAAAATTGCCCCTCAAAAAATTAACATAGTACAATGAAGAATGCGTAATGTTAGGCAAATGACAGCTGCTCAGCTGAAACAATAGCTAGGAGATGGCTTTGCTGAAGTGCATGTCTCATGTAAATTAATTTACTAACTGCTTGGAGAAAAGAAAAAATGTGGAAACGCAAATCCTTAAGACCAACTTATGGATCCACCCTGCAATTCTTATGTGCCCCAACCCCCCGGTGGTATCAAAGAATGTAGATTTCAGCATTTAATCTGTAGCATTCATAAACTAGGCCCTAGGGAGTGATTGGATGAGTGTAGATTGACAACAAAAAGTTTAGTCTACTATGGCCAAAACAGATTCAAAGTATTCAGAATCTAAAGTTAGTTATAGCAGTGTAAATCCAGAGTAATTTCACTGAAATCAACAGACCTACAACTGCTAACCCACACGGATATGTTGCCATCACAATTCCCATCTCTAGAAAACAAGTTCTGTATTACAATCATTCCCTAGGGTTCCTGACCCCATGTACTCTCATCTGATCTTTGTCCATCTCTTAGAGCATAAGCTGGCAGCTTTGATCTCACACTGCAGTATGTTGCTATCATTCTCTCCTACTCACACCAGTTTTGCTGAAGGGAAAAGCCATTGATTGAGCTCGAATTAACTCCCTATTTACTCTAGTGTGAGTGGAGAATCAGGCCCACTGACTGGAGTTAAAAGTCCATAAGTTACATCAGACTCAGTCTCATATTTTTCTGTGTTCCTTCCACAGCAAAGAGTATGCTGGTATTGTTTCATAGATTAGAAATACTAATCAAAGTCTGGCCCCAGAATGCAAACCAAACTAAAAGGTTGCAATGCACAAAAAACCCAACAAACTTAATTTTAGAAAAATAGTTAGCAATTAGCTCTCTTTTGGTTCATCTGGTGCCAAATTTGGATCTTCAAACCCAGATCTTAAATAATTATAGATGTATCTTGTTAGAAAGTAAGCCTAGCAGGACCTCAAAGCAGAATCCGTGGGAGGATGCGGTGGGGGGGAAACATGCTTAATTTAACATCAATAAACACAAGGGTGATCATTTCTTTTGTCACAAACCAAATGTGTTGATAGAAAAAAACACAGATTAAAGCCCTGAAGCCTGTACTGTAGAAAACTCTGATGGCAGAGCAGGAGGCAATCAGTCAGTGGAAGGAAACAGAACAATCAGTTCAGGGTGGCATGGGGAGTGAAGTAGAGGATGGAGCATTTGTTTGATTTACATAGCCTCCACTGAAAAGGAATGAGGACTCCAAAAGCAGATATGATGTTTTGGATTTCTCAGAGCCAGTCTCATGATATTGCACCTGTGGATCATCTTATTAGCAATGCGGGAACAGAAAAAACCTGCTATAAAAGGGGAGGGGGGACTTGACAGCAAACTGAGGCAATTAAAACCTAAAATAAAAGGTGGTTGTGAAACCTTCTTTGCATTAAGGACACAGCCAACAAAAATGTTTACTTTGAAGCACATCAACTATAATTGCTTGAATAATAAATTGAAACCAAGGAATTACTCATCACTTATTTGGATATGGGAAAAAAACCTCTGATGAGGGAATGCAGGGCTCAGCTCTGAGAAGTCCGGATGCATTTAGACAGAATTCAGCTTCTACTGCTGGAATTAAGTTATATTTGCATAACACAGCTGTACACTTCTCACCCACAGCATCAAAAGAAAGTGCCTCTTCAAGGGATAAAAATAAAAGCTGGACAAAAATATGTCTCCTTTATATCACATAGTTTTATACCCAGTGGTCCATGGAGCTCTAGGCCTTCCTCCCCTTTCCACAGTGAATACCATTCATTTGGAAACCTTTATTACTAAAGCAGATACTAAGACACCTATTTTGGATGACACATTTTGGATTACTGACTACTCTAAATTTTAAATTGCATCCTCTAAATTACAGTTGTTGGATGGTAGAATAGCTACTATGGAATCATGCTTAATCAAGATTAAATACCAATTAAAATTCAACACATTTAAAAAAGGCTATAGTTAGCACAGTTCCTGGGTAGCCAGATGTTTTGAGCTCCTTGAAAACTAGATCTGCTATAGAAATCTGATAATCTTTGGAGTCCCCAAAGTTAAACGTTTTGAACAATTTAATGACCTAGTAGAAACTAAAATTCCAGCACTGGTGGATATGAACTTAAAGAAGAACCCAGTGTATGTGGTAAGAGTGCTATAGAACTCTCTGAGAAAATCTTTAGACAGACTCAAGCCAGAACCTGCGGGTTTTGAAGTCAGCTGACTCTCAAGTTGTAGTAGCTTTGATCCTCTTGCCCTGCGTTCCCTTCAGGAGCCCCAATTTCTAGGCAATCCTACTGTTCCCAGAAGGAGTTAAGCTCACGGGGTCTTTTCAGAGCCCAATTTACAGTCCCCTTGTCTCTAGCCCCTGGTGGTGCTGCCCAGCACCCACCACAGGCCACTGGCTTGAAACAGCTATGTTGGGCCTTTACTCTTACCAAGCCAGCAGTATCTGTCTGCCTCAAAGAGGGAGGTTGAAGGAAGAGGTTAGCAACTGTCTCAGACTCAGCTCCCCTTATTACTGGAGCTCACTAGCAGTCCCTGACAGCCTCCCTGTTCCTGGGAAAACTCCCCTTCTTTCTATGGCCAGTCTAACCCTTCTCCAGGTGCCGCACATTCTGCAGGTGAACATAATTGGCACTGCCTTAATGAAAGTATGCTCGTAAGCCTTTGCACCAGAGGCATGGGGGGGTGTCCCATCACAGGTTGCCATTCCAACAAGTTTAGGAAGCGGGGAAATTGATGTAGCTCTGTTGACTTTAAATTTTCCGATTTACATCAGCTGGGAATCCGGCCTTGTATTTCCAAAACAATATTTTCCTGCCTTATCTTATTCTGTTCTCCCAAATTCATGCTTCACCCAATGTCATTTGGAATAAAGATTTTTTCTAGTAGACAGCAAATTCTATATAATCTAATCTCGAGAGACAGCTATTCCACAATCCTGTAGATTAGTGCTACGCTGACAGAGGGCCTAACTCCACAAACATTTCTGGACTTAGTACTTGCTACCATGAGTAGCTGAACTCAGTGAGGCCCAGCTGAATTCAATGGGACAATCAAAGTAGCATACCTTGTAGGAAGTGTCTAAAGTTTCAGGTTCATGATGGGTATGGGAGAGAAATCTCCAGCTATATTACTTCCCAAATCTTTGGGAAAGCATATGAAAAATTATCAACAATCTACTTTATTCTTTACCTACCCATTCACTGAACTGCAGCACTTTTAGGTTTGGCAGGACATATGAAAGAAAAAGATTACTATATATATAAGATTAAAACAGAAAATAGTGGGAAGAGTATTGTTACAGTCACATGGCCTTCAATAATCTATAAATGAGGCAATAATGTTCCTAGCAAATCTCTCTAATAATTTACTGCCCTTAGAAACTGCATTAAAAAGTTTCCATCTACCAAGTTTTCCCTTGGCTCTTAATATTTAACTTGACCTCATGCTTTGATAGCATTCGTAGAGAAGTAGTTCTGTTGCAGGCACAGAAGAATGCCCAAGGCGAGCAACAGTGGTCCGTGCCCGGAGTGCTTAGTGCCAATAAACACACCGAGGTGGAGAAGCAAAACACAAGTTTATTTG